>NC_092123.1:1285000-1307500 GCF_045679555.1 Salvelinus alpinus
TTGTATGCTGGTACAGTGTGTGTATGGATGGATGGATGGACGGATGGATGAACGGATGGACGGACTGCTTTAGGCATATAAACCTCTACTAGCCTCTAAGGACTCTCCCAGGCTGCTGGCTATAAATGCTGTAATATACCTGGTGGCTCTACGGCCAAGGTCACTGATAAAACACAGATGGGGGAGAGAGGGGTGGAAAAAGATAGAAAGAAAGAGCAGGACAGAGTGTTATCTGTTATCATTTGAACCACTGAACCCTGAATGAATTCCTCTGAACAAAGGCGTTGTGTCAGTGTGTGTGTGTCAAGGTTATTATAGTACACGAAAACCTGATCTGAAAAAAATTATATAGTCAAATGAAATAAAATAATTTACAAACCCGTTTGAAAAACTAAAACTAAACTGAAAATATTGTATTTGACTCCAAAATAAAATAAAATAAAAAAACATCATGAATTATGTTCAGTTAGATTTTTTGGGCAAAAATCGAATGGGGGTTTCAATGGGGGTTTCAATGGGGGTTTCAAGCTTTTAGGGGGTTTACTGAATCAGCCAGCTAAATGCTTCGCTAATCTCGGTTAACTAAAGCCTTGCGTAATTGGTCAGCTGCTCGATTAAGTCCTGGGCCCATACATATTAAGAGAAGCGATGAAGAGATGCTAGAACGAGGAGTGGAACTGGAACGAGGACCTCCACCCTCTATCTTTGCACGTTACAGACACGTCTATAGGCAGAATGGCCCCTCCCCTTCTGAAATTTTAAAGACACCTGCCAATCCATTATCTGTCTAAATAATCAGTGACGAAAAAACCTAAACACCGGAACTACTGCTGCTGGTTATCCTACCCATCCCGCAGAATCTGTCCAAGAGAGATAAGTGGACAGGGGAAACATTGGCTAGGTTGCTAACTTGATTCTTCTTCCTTGTACTGCTAAAGTTAAAAGGCATTGGATTAGTGTAAACATGGGCTGGATAGTTTCCCTCCACCATATTTTTTGCACCTGTCACGGCGTTATTCCTTTTAAATCCAAGTCACATTGAGATTGACTTTATAATTGAAACCTAACCTAACAAATAACCTGATTCATCACCTTATCTATTACTGCCTGCAGTGGCAAGAAATGACGTGACAAAAAATACTCTACAACACAAATGTCTCCTAGCCTCCCACTGTCTAAAAATAAAACTATAATAAAGTAATATAAAACAAAATATACATATTTTCACAAAGTTAAACTAAAACAAACTAGCAAATCAGGTCTAAAAAATGCTATCTGACATCAGCGATATGCACCCCTTGTTTCACTGCCTCAGCACCCCTTGTTTCACTGCCTCAGCACCCCTTGTTTTACTGCCTCAGCACCCCTTGTTTCACTGCTACCCCTTGTTTCACTGCCTCAGCACCCCTTGTTTCACTACCTCAGCACCCCTTGTTTCACTGCCTCAGCACCCCTTGTTTCACTGCCTCAGCACCCCTTGTTTCACTGCCTCAGCACCCCTTGTTTCACTGCCTCAGCACCCCTTGTTTCACTACCTCAGCACCCCTTGTTTCACTGCCTCAGCACCCCTTGTTTCACTGCCTCAGCACCCCTTGTTTCACTGCCTCAGCACCCCTTGTTTCACTGCCTCAGCACCCCTTGTTTCACTGCCTCAGCACCCCTCAGTATTGCACTCCATTCCCTTTCTGCCCTCTTCCTCCATCTCTCCCTCCCTTCCTCGCTCGCTTTCACTCCTGAAGCATGTATCCCACCTAGCAATGTACTCTCCTTTGGCCTCACTATTTCCCCATCTATTTATCTACGTTCTATACAGTGGTGACCTGTCATTCAGGGCAGGTGGGGCAGAGCAACCACACTTTTTCTTTGGGGGGGGGGGGGGGGGGGGGGGGCTTGCCAGTATGTCATCCCCAATTCTAAGGTTAGAGCTCGAAAATGTTTGCCCCTTGGGTTCTGTCGTAGAGTTATATTAGAAGTGCCCATCCAAGAAGGCTCAAGGTCATTGGCCACAAATAGAATGACATCAAATCACGTTCTATCTACAGTAGCTTTGATAGGACTGATCATGTCAACATCTTACTTTCAAAGTCTTAGCTAGCAGTCATCATCAGTTGTCATCAAGTCGACAATCTACTGGCAAATCCTTTTTAATCCTTGTCACATGAAGATAAATAATGATGAGAAACTATAGATAAAACGTATCGGTGCTCATCGGCATAAAGATTACACAACAAGTTGGAAATCGCAAATTCAACAAAGAGTCGTTTGGAAGGAATCACTGACTAACTGCAAGTGTTGCAAAGAAACCACTAACGTTAGCCTGCTATTCAATGGAGTGGCTGTGTTTTGGAGTGGCTGTGTTCCCACCATTAAATCCAGAGAATGCCAGACTTTGATGACAAAGTTTGATGACAAAATTTGCCCACAAAGGACCGCTGCGCCACCTTCACAAGGTGAGTCCAAAAATGTATTGAATGCTGCTACATAAATGATGTAATATGCAAGGGAGAAATGTAGCTAAGAAAGTAACACTAAGTGTATGTTGTGTAGTAAGCTGTTAGTAGCCCATGTGCCTCACCCTAATAATTCGGTCTATTTTTATTTTTACCAACGCGGTATTGTAAACACATAATGTTAGTAGTTGTGGTGCTTGGCTTGCACCTGTAAATTCAGCACACACAACATTCTATAATTGTGTTATTTGACGTGTCAAATTAAAAGCTTACTTGGTGCTCTTCCATGCCGTCCCTAGGAGGGGTGCGTCACTTGAGTGGGTTGAGTCACTGACGTGGTCTTCCTGTCTGGGTTGGCGCCCCCCTTGGGTTGTGCCGTGGCGGAGATCTTTGTGGGCTATACTCGGCCTTGTCTCAGGATGGTAAGTTGGTGGTTGAAGATATCCCTCTAGTGGTGTGGGGGCTGTGCTTTGGCAAAGTGGGTGGGGTTATATCCCCCTGTCTGGGGGTATCATCAGATGGGGCCACAGTGTCTCCTGACCCCTCCTGTCTCAGCCTCCAGTATTTATGCTGCAATAGTTTATGTGTCGGGGGGCTAGGGTCAGTCTGTTATATCTGGAGTATTTCTCCTGTCTTATCCGGTGTCCTGTGTGAATTTAAGTATGCTCTCTCTAATTCTCTCTTTCTCTCTTTCTTTCTTTCTCTCTCTCAGAGGACCTGAGCCCTAGGACCATGCCTCAGGACTACCTGGCATGATGACTCCTTGTTGTCCCCAGTCCACCTGGCCGTGCTGCTGCTCCAGTTTCAACTGTTCTGCCTGCGGCTATGGAACCCTGACCTGTCACTGTGATTACTATTATTTGACCATGCTGGTCATTTATGAAATTTGAACATCTTGGCCATGTTCTGTTATAATCTCCACCCGGCACAGCCAGAAGAGGACTGGCCACCCCTCATAGCCTGGTTCCTCTCTAGGTTTCTTCCTAGGTTTTGGCCTTTCTAGGGAGTTTTTCCTAGCCACCGTGCTTCTACACCTGCATTGCTTGCTGTTTGGGGTTTGTTTTGTTTTAGATAAATGTAATAGATAAATGTAATCACCGAATATTGTAAGAGCTTTCATTGTCTGTTTATATGCCCCATCATCTATTTATCCTACGGTTCTGACTTGGTGTACAGGGAGAACACTGTAAGAACGGACCATGTTCTGAATTCTGTTGCTGAACAAATAGTTATATTGACTATGTCCGTCCTAGCTCGCTCATTAATGTCTTAATCGAAATTACGGATTGCCTCTTATCTGCTTGTCGTCCCCTTATGCCATAATTTGTACATCTCAATTGTCAGTAGAAACCACATTTGTTTAAACAAGTCAGCCATATCAGCTATGGTTTTTTTAAAGGCTGAATGAACTGCTTCGCTGCCAGACAAGGCTCCGCTGAAAGCCAGGTTTAGCAGTGGTGTTGGGACAGCTTTATGTAGGCCCTAACAGTTTGTGGGCACTGTTTGTCACCGTTATAGTGCAATTAATGTATTGTTTACTGTTGTGTTGTGTAGTGGCTTTGCTGGCATGCATTCCACATTTCTTTTTTTTGCCCCACCAAGATTTACATGCTAAAATCGCCACTGGTTCAATATAGAATATATACATTATAATGCTATCATTTGATTCGCTAGTAATGGAACTGCACACAGGAGAAATTACATATCAATTCTATATTCAAGTCTTAGAATAAATGTTTATGAAATGAATGACAATACAATTATCCTTAGCAGAAACCATCTAGACCAGGTACCCTCAGGGGTACCCCCAATGGCGTCGGGGTTACGCCAAATAAAAACGGCGTAAAAATGTCACATTTTCAAACAGTACATTTATATTTTCCAACGGGGCTATACATTTGGGTGAGGTTTTTTTCTCACCTGAGTAGCCTCGTTTCACTGCCCAAAATACTTTCGACTAGTAAGACATGTATAAAAGCAACAGATACCATTAATAAGAAGGGGCTAGAAGTGTCTTATAAGGTGAGCTACCGAGTGGCTGGGACAGGCAAACACCATACTATGTGGAGGACTTAATTCTTATATTCGTATATGTCCGTTACATCAATTAAGGAAGACATCCTCTTCTGGAAACCAGGACAACATGAGAGGATATTTTTCAAGTACTGGACCGCTTTGTGACATCAAATTTACTTTGGTGGTCAAGATGTGTTGGTATCTGTACTGATGGCGCAAAAGCCATGACAGGGAGACATAGTGGAGTGGTAACGCGCGTGCAAGTATTTGCTCCCGACGCCACTTGGGTACACTGCAGCATCCACCGAGAGGCTCTTGCTGCCTAGGGAATGCCTGACAGCTTGAAAGACTTTTTAGTCACTACAGTGAAAATGGTTAACTTTGTTAAAGCAAGCAAGGCCCCTGAACTTTTTTTTCTCACACGACTGGCCTATCTGGGTGATACTTTTTCTCGTCAGAATGATCTGAATCTAGGATTACAGGGACTCTCCGCAACTATATTCAATGTGCGGGACTAAATTCAGGCTATGATTAAGAAGTTGGAGCTCTTTTCTGTCTGCATTAACGCTCAGAGTTTCTTGCCTTGGCAAATCGCGCTGTTAAGACACTAATGCCCTTTGCAACCACGTACCTATGTGAAAGTGGATTTTCGGCCCTCACTAGCATGAAAACTAAATGAAGGCACAGACTGTGTGTGTAAAATAATTTTAGACTGAGACTGTCTCCAATACAACCCAACATTGCAGAGTTATGTGCATCCTTTCAAGCACACCATTCTCATTAACCTGTGGTGAGTTATTCACCATTTTGTATTCACAAATAAGGTTTTATATGTAAGATGGCTAAATAAAGAGCAAAATTATTGATTATTATTCTATTATTATTTGTGCCCTGGTCCTATAAGAGCTATTTGTCACTTCCCATGAGCCAGGTTGTGGCAAAAACTCACACTCATTGTTATGATTAATAAATATATTGTATAGTGTGGGTGTGGTAGGATTACAATGATGGCAAAAAACAACATTTGAGAGTGCGCTGACCCTGGTGCTAGAGGGGGTACGCAGCTGTAGGTTGAATGTTTGAAGGGGTACGGGACTAAAAGTTTGGAAACCACTGATCTAGACCACAATTGTACACTATATTGTCTTTAAATGGTGAATGGAAATACTCTTGTAATGTCTCTCTCTGTGTCTGTTTGTCTCTCTCTCTATATATTTATCTCGTGCTCTCTCTCTGTCTCTCTCTCTCTGTCTCTCTCTCTGTCTCTCTCTCTCTGTCTCGCTCTCTGTCTCTCTCTCTCTCTCTCGCTGTCTCTCTCTCTCGCTGTCTCTCTCTCTCTGTCTCTCTCTCTCTGTCTCTCTCTCTGTCTCTGTTTCTCTGTCTCTGCCTCTCTGCCTCTGTCTCTCTCCCTGTCTCTCTCTGTCTCTCTCTCTTTGTCTTTCTCTCTCTCTCTCTTCTTCCTCCCTCTCCACAATGACCACAGTAGGTCCACACTATAAAGTAGAAATTATTTAGTTATTATTTATAAAGACAACCTTTCATTTACAAGGACAGGAAGCCAGAATGTCTTATTATGTAGAACATGAAGGTTTCACATCAGGAAACCAACGTTACGCAATGATCTACTTTTCTGGTGACTGAAACTATGGCTGGGATTCAATCCAATTGTAGATTTGGACAATGCAGCATTTAAAGGTAATATAAGTGGCACAGCGGTCTAAGGCACTGCATCTCAGTGCTTGAGGCGTCACTACAGACACTTTGGTTGGAATCCAGGCTGTATCACAACCGGCCGTGATTGGGAGACCCATAGGGTGGCGCACAATTGGCCCAGCGTCGTCCGGGTTTGGCCGGTGTAGGCTGTCATTGTAAATAAGAATTTGTTCATAACTGACTTGCCTAGTTAATTAAAGGTTAAATAAAAAATGTAATAAACCAACTTATTCCTACTCAACCCCACAGGAATAGATTACAATAAGAGTAGTCCTGTGTGAATACAGTAACTCTCCCAGGTCAGGTAGAAGACCTATTTCAGAGGGGGCTATTTTTCAAGCACTGCTCTGGTGCATTACAACAAACAGCGGATCACAGTTTGGGTCACAGAGAACAAGGTGTTCATTTGTCACAGAGACAGGGGTGCTGTACCAATCGTTCATTATAATAAAGGCAAAGAAAGATGCATGGGAGGTAGTCTGGCCTACACGTGACTCACACACACACGCACACGCATACGCACACACACACATGTATAAAGTGGGTGGTTAATAAAAAGACCATAATAAAGATGTATGGGACCAAACTGGGTCGTTTAGTTCCGATTAGTGTGCTGATGTGTGATCCTACATGGAGGGAGTGTGTGTGCTGGTTAAAACAAGGGTCTATGTGTGACACTACATGGAGGGAGTGTGTGTGTGTTGGTTAAAACAAGGGTCTATGTGTGTCCCTACATGGAGGGAGTGTGTGTGTTGGTTAAAACAAGGGTCTATGTGTGTCCCTACATGGAGGGAGTGTGTGTGCTGGTTAAAACAAGGGTCTATGTGTGACCCTACATGGAGGGAGTGTGTGTGTTGGTTAAAACAAGGGTCTATGTGTGATCCTACATGGAGGGAGTGTGTGTGCTGGTTAAAACAAGGGTCTATGTGTGACCCTACATGGAGGGAGTGTGTGTGCTGGTTAAAACAAGGGTCTATGTGTGACCCTACATGGAGGGAGTGTGTGTGTGCTGGTTAAAACAAGGGTCTATGTGTGACCCTACATGGAGGGAGTGTGTGTGCTGGTTAAAACAAGGGTCTATGTGTGACACTACATGGAGGGAGTGTGTGTGCTGGTTAAAACAAGGGTCTATGTGTGACCCTACATGGAGGGAGTGTGTGTGTTGGTTAAAACAAGGGTCTATGTGTGACCCTACATGGAGGGAGTGTGTGTGTGTTAGTTAAAACAAGGGTCTATGTGTGACCCTACATGGAGGGAGTGTGTGTGTTAGTTAAAACAAGGGTCTATGTGTGACCCTACATGGAGGGAGTGTGTGTGTGCTGGTTAAAACAAGGGTCTATGTGTGACCCTACATGGAGGGAGTGTGTGTGTTGGTTAAAACAAGGGTCTATGTGTGACCCTACATGGAGGGAGTGTGTGTGTTAGTTAAAACAAGGGTCTATGTGTGTCCCTACATGGAGGGAGTGTGTGTGCTGGTTAAAACAAGGGTCTATGTGTGACCCTACATGGAGGGAGTGTGTGTGTTGGTTAAAACAAGGGTCTATGTGTGATCCTACATGGAGGGAGTGTGTGTTGGTTAAAACAAGGGTCTATGTGTGACCCTACATGGAGGGAGTGTGTGTGCTGGTTAAAACAAGGGTCTATGTGTGACCCTACATGGAGGGAGTGTGTGTGCTGGTTAAAACAAGGGTCTATGTGTGATCCTACATGGAGGGAGTGTGTGTTGGTTAAAACAAGGGTCTATGTGTGACCCTACATGGAGGGAGTGTGTGTGCTGGTTAAAACAAGGGTCTATGTGTGACCCTACATGGAGGGAGTGTGTGTGTTGGTTAAAACAAGGGTCTATGTGTGATCCTACATGGAGGGAGTGTGTGTTGGTTAAAACAAGGGTCTATGTGTGACCCTACATGGAGGGAGTGTGTGTGTTGGTTAAAACAAGGGTCTATGTGTGACACTACATGGAGGGAGTGTGTGTGTGCTGGTTAAAACAAGGGTCTATGTGTGTCCCTACATGGAGGGAGTGTGTGTGTTGGTTAAAACAAGGGTCTATGTGTGACACTACATGGAGGGAGTGTGTGTGTGCTGGTTAAAACAAGGGTCTATGTGTGACACTACATGGAGGGAGTGTGTGTGTGCTGGTTAAAACAAGGGTCTATGTGTGTCCCTACATGGAGGGAGTGTGTGTGTGTTGGTTAAAACAAGGGTCTATGTGTGACCCTACATGGAGGGAGTGTGTGTTGGTTAAAACAAGGGTCTATGTGTGACCCTACATGGAGGGAGTGTGTGTGTTGGTTAAAACAAGGGTCTATGTGTGACCCTACATGGAGGGAGTGTGTGTGTTGGTTAAAACAAGGGTCTATGTGTGACACTACATGGAGGGAGTGTGTGTGTGCTGGTTAAAACAAGGGTCTATGTGTGATCCTACATGGAGGGAGTGTGTGTGTTGGTTAAAACAAGGGTCTATGTGTGACCCTACATGGAGGGAGTGTGTGTGTTGGTTAAAACAAGGGTCTATGTGTGACCCTACATGGAGGGAGTGTGTGTGTTGGTTAAAACAAGGGTCTATGTGTGACCCTACATGGAGGGAGTGTGTGTGCTGGTTAAAACAAGGGTCTATGTGTGATCCTACATGGAGGGAGTGTGTGTGTTGGTTAAAACAAGGGTCTATGTGTGATCCTACATGGAGGGAGTGTGTGTGCTGGTTAAAACAAGGGTCTATGTGTGACCCTACATGGAGGGAGTGTGTGTGTGCTGGTTAAAACAAGGGTCTATGTGTGACCCTACATGGAGGGAGTGTGTGTGTGCTGGTTAAAACAAGGGTCTATGTGTGACCCTACATGGAGGGAGTGTGTGTTGGTTAAAACAAGGGTCTATGTGTGACCCTACATGGAGGGAGTGTGTGTGCTGGTTAAAACAAGGGTCTATGTGTGTCCCTACATGGAGGGAGTGTGTGTGTTGGTTAAAACAAGGGTCTATGTGTGTCCCTACATGGAGGGAGTGTGTGTGTTGGTTAAAACAAGGGTCTATGTGTGACCCTACATGGAGGGAGTGTGTGTGCTGGTTAAAACAAGGGTCTATGTGTGTCCCTACATGGAGGGAGTGTGTGTGTTGGTTAAAACAAGGGTCTATGTGTGACCCTACATGGAGGGAGTGTGTGTGTTGGTTAAAACAAGGGTCTATGTGTGTCCCTACATGGAGGGAGTGTGTGTGTTGGTTAAAACAAGGGTCTATGTGTGACCCTACATGGAGGGAGTGTGTGTGTTGGTTAAAACAAGGGTCTATGTGTGTCCCTACATGGAGGGAGTGTGTGTGCTGGTTAAAACAAGGGTCTATGTGTGTCCCTACATGGAGGGAGTGTGTGTGCTGGTTAAAACAAGGGTCTATGTGTGACCCTACATGGAGGGAGTGTGTGTGTGTTGGTTAAAACAAGGGTCTATGTGTGACCCTACATGGAGGGAGTGTGTGTGTTGGTTAAAACAAGGGTCTATGTGTGACCCTACATGGAGGGAGTGTGTGTGTTGGTTAAAACAAGGGTCTATGTGTGACCCTACATGGAGGGAGTGTGTGGATTGGTTAAAACAAGGGTCTATGTGTGACCCTACATGGAGGGAGTGTGTGTGTGTTGGTTAAAACAAGGGTCTATGTGTGACCCTACATGGAGGGAGTGTGTGTGTTGGTTAAAACAAGGGTTTATGTGTGACCCTACATGGAGGGAGTGTGTGTGTTGGTTAAAACAAGGGTTTATGTGTGACCCTACATGGAGGGAGTGTGTGTGTTGGTTAAAACAAGGGTCTATGTGTGTCCCTACATGGAGGGAGTGTGTGTGTTGGTTAAAACAAGGGTCTATGTGTGACCCTACATGGAGGGAGTGTGTGTGTTGGTTAAAACAAGGGTCTATGTGTGACCCTACATGGAGGGAGTGTGTGTGTTGGTTAAAACAAGGGTCTATGTGTGACCCTACATGGAGGGAGTGTGTGTGTTGGTTAAAACAAGGGTCTATGTGTGACCCTACATGGAGGGAGTGTGTGTGTTGCTTGCATTTCAGGCCTTCTTCACAACTGTTTTCATACATGATAAAATGTTCAACCATTACGCCTCTTCACTTGTTCTTTTCAATCAGACTGAGCCCCTGGTGAACTGGTGGTGAGATGGGAGCAGTTTGGATGGATTCATATAGTCGTCAGTATCCTCTGTGATGCTGTCACTTCGCAGGGCTGCACTTCTGTTTTTCACACACACACACACACACACGCACACACGCACGCACGCACGCACACACACACACACACACACACACACACACACACACACACACACACACACACACACACACACACACACACACACACACACACACATTGAGACACACACATAGAGACACACACTCTGTCACTTTGCAGGGCTTAGCTTCTGTTTGTGCCTTCTGTTACGCAGGCTGTCCTGGAATTCTGCTGTTGCCATGGCAAACCTTCTCTGATTGTACGGCCATTCCACTGTTCTGTGGAAGATCCTCACATACTGCATCTTATGGCCACTGTGGAGCGCAGGTTCAGTACACACACGCAAACATGATCAGAAACAGAGAAGGCATGGAGAAATGGAGCACGAGAGAGAGGTTGGGGAGATAAAGTGATGGGAAGAGAGAGAGAGAGATGGATGGGGGAGAGAACGAAAGCGGGAGGGAGGGGGAGGATGGAGAGAGGGGGAGAAGGGGGAGTGGTGATGGAGGAGAGAGGACAAAAGGAGAGGGATTAGAAAGAGATCTTGGTGATTTGCAGTGTTTCTGCTGCCCGCGTGGGGAGGACAGTTGACTGAGAGAGAGAGGAGAAAGAGAGGAGAAAAGGTAGAGGAGAGTTAGAGAAGAAAGGACGTGACCAGAAAACAGGAGAGGATAAGAGGATTAATGGGGAGGTGAGAAAGAGAAAGAGAGACAGAGGATAGGAAGGAGAGATATATGTTGGAGGAAGATGAAGGAGAGAGAGAGGTCAAGGAAAGAGGGGAAATAGAGAGAAATAGTGTGTGGTGACGCATGCATGCAAGAATGCTTTAGATAAAGACCAAAACGTCAAACTGTCTTCCTTTACATTTACAATTATATTCTGTCAATTCTTCTTTATTTATCGCTTTGTTTTATGTTTCATTCCCTTCTTCAACGGGCAGCCAACTCATTCTAAATCCCATCTACAGTCTCTCAGCCAGGGTTAAAGAGATGCAAGGCGCTTTTGGTCCATTTTCATCATTAAAACCAGTGTTTTGGGAACAGCTCCAAAACATTTTTTCCCCCCTTGTCACAGACTCCAAATACCACGTCTGAAACAGAAAACAGCTTCAGAAATCAGCACACAATGACTTCCTTTTGACAAGACCAGCACATCACAGCACAGATTATGGGATGAATGCGTGAGAATGAAGAAAGAAAGAGAGAGGGAAAGAAAGAAAGAGAGAGGGAAAGAAAGAAAGAAAGAAAGAAAGAAAGAAAGAAAGAAAGAAAGAAAGAAAGAAAGAAAGAAAGAAAGAAAGAAAGAAAGAAAGAAAGGAATTGACTGAAGATTGCTGTGTAGATTAGAATGGTGGCGAGAAGAACAACAGATAGCAGGATAGCAACAGCAGAACCAGACAAGAGTGACAAGTTAATAACAAAACTGCTCTCTTCTCAAGTTCAAACACCCCAGTGCTCCAGATGAAGTTCAGCAACGCTGCAGCGCAATCTTTTGTCTTGACCATTCACCCTCTGGATGGCACATTGTTAAAGGAATTTTAATTCCTGTTTATTAACCAATTCAATTAAAACACTCTGCCCATAAATAAGAATTTGTAAGATAATTATCAGCATTAAATGGACAGAAACCAGTCTTAAAATCAATCAATCAATAGCGTTTATTCTCGAGAGTACTGATCATAATACATTTTACATCAGGTTATATAATAAGAATGATGTCATAGGTTTTAATGTCCAACCTCCTCTCGGATACAATGGCAATACAGTTCGAGTTCCCATTACTGTCTGCCACCTGTTAAACTATCTACAACCAACCCAAGGTCTTTCCCCTCCCTGGGTAGAGACATCATTCTAGCCTGTCTGAAGATAAACCCATTCTTTCTAACAAGGAACACATAACATTCAACATTTATGAGTTATAATTCTAAGTCAAATGTATACATATTTTTGTCATTAAACACAAAAATACCGTAACACACATGTACACAACCCATGACTCAATCCTCCTTTAACCTGTCTCCTCCCCTTCCTCTACACTGATTGAAGTAGATTTAACAAGTGACATCAATAAGGGATCATAGCTTTCACCTGGATTCACCTGGTCAGTCTATGTCGTGGAAAGAGCAGGTGTTCTTAATATTTTGTACACTCAGTGTATAACCCAATCATCTGATTAGAATGTATTTTAATTAAACCTCTGAATATCAGTCGTTTCTCTGCCTCACAGACCAGGGTTTCTTAATCCTTCTTCCTTTCTTTTCAATCTTTCATTCCCACACTCAGTCCTACATATTACTCTTATAACCCAGTCTTATCAGTTCTCTGTGGTCTCCATGCAGTCTCTCAGCCCTTAAAGCACTAGCCTGTTCTCCTCCATAGAGAGAGGGGGTTCCCTGGCCCTCCATGCCCGGCTGGGCTCACTGCCCTGGGGGCAAAAAACTGCCATTTGACCCGTAGACCTCCAGGCTCCAAGGTCCAGACCTCATTACAGCGACGTCAAAGAACCAACCCCACAACGGACCTCTTTATATAACTTTTGAGCCTGTCATCAAAGAGAAACAAACTCACTCACTCGCACACACATCAAAGATAAACTGTATCAAAAAACATTATTATCATGTGACATCAGAAAGAGAGAGAAACAGAGGAAGGGAGAGGGGGAAAACGTTTTTTCTCTCACATCCCTCAGACAGCGATCTTCAGCGAGATGAGAGGAGAATACTTGGCCGTATGAAGATAAGGGTGAAATTAAGCCAATTGGTCGATTGTGTGATGAGGGGTCCATTTGAGGGGTCTTAAGATTTGCCTGAGCAGAAAAAGCCACAGAAAGCCGAATTATTCTAAAACTCTCCAGAGCTCTCAGGACTTCAGACATGTTGGGAAGAAAAAAGAGCCTTCATTAAAAAGTCTCTCAAGTCAAACTTTGACACAGACTTTATTATGGTATGGCGGTTGAACTTTCTATGACTTACCAGTCAGTGTGCAGAATGCACTATGAATGGTTGCATGTAATGCATAAGGAGCTATAAACTGCTATGAATATTTATAACACATCTAATAATACATAAAACGCAACAGAGAGAGAGAGAGAGCGAGAGAGAGGGACAAAGACAGAGAGACAGAGAGAGACAGAGAAAGACAGAGAGACGGAGAGAGAGAGAGAGAGAGAGAGAGAGAGAGAGAGAGAGAGAGAGAGAGAGAGAGAGAGAGAGAGAGAGAGAGAGAGAGAGAGAGAGAGAGAGAGAGAGAGAGAGAGAGAGAGAGAGAGAGAGAGAGAGAGAGAGAGAGAGAGAGAGAGAGAGAGAGAGAGAGAGAGAGAGAGAGACACAGAGAGATAGAGAGAGAGAGACACAGAGAGAGAGAGAGAGAGAGACACAGAGAGAGAGAGAGAGAGAGAGAGAGAGAGAGAGAGAGAGAGAGAGAGAGAGAGAGAGACACAGAAAGAGAGAGAGAGAGAGAGATAGCGAGACAGAGAGAGAGACTGATAATAGTTTATCTGTTAGGTTCCATTACACCATGTTATATAGACTGGATAGTGTCTGAAGTAGATAGGGTCTGAAATCTAGACTGTTCTTACTCCACTTCCCGTATGCTGTCTAAATGTTTCTATATCAGATACCTTAACGGTAACTCACACACACATGCACGCACACACACACGTGCAAACACACAACAGCGTACACATAGCCTCAGACCAGAGCTGACCAGCCTTGGTTTTCATGGTCAAACCACACTCACCTCTGGGCTCAACCACAGCAGGTATCTGCTGAAGAGCTCAGTAGTTGTTCATCACACACACACACACACACACACACACACACACACACACACACACACACACACACACACACACACACACACACACACACACACACACACACACACACACACACACACACACACACACACACACACACACACACACACACACACACACAAACACACGGTTAAAAACGTTAAACCGCTGTGGCGGGGAATAAGGTTACCTTACAAAACATCCCCCGGATCAATGCTGAAGGCTTAATTACGGGAGATGAGCAGAGACAATACTAGGGCCAGCGTGTGTGTGTGTGTGTGTGTGTGTGTGTGTGTGTGTGTGTGTGTGTGTGTGTGTGTGTGTGTGTGTGTGTGTGTGTGTGTGTGTGTGTGTGTGTGTGTGTGTGTGTGTGTGTGTGTGTGTGTGTGTGTGTGTGTGTGTGTGTGTGTGTGTGTGTGTGTGTGTGTGTGTGTGTGTGTGTGTGTGTGTGTGTGTGTGTGTGTGTGTGTGTGTGTGTGTGTGTGTGTGTAATTTGATGAGGAATTAGATGTTTGACTTCACCTTTGTGAGGCAGGGGATGAGGAAGAGGCAATCTAGTCCCACTAAAGCTTTCAGACGTGAAATGTTACACCCCCCCCCCCCCCCCCCCCACACACACACACACACACACACACACACACACACACACACACACACACACACACACACACACACACACACACACTACTCCTTCGCAAAGAAACGGTGAAAGACGGCCTCTAAAATGTCCTTATATTGACTCCTTTGTCTTTCAACAAGGATGAAATGA
The DNA here is from genome assembly GCF_045679555.1 of Salvelinus alpinus. Taxonomy (NCBI): domain Eukaryota; kingdom Metazoa; phylum Chordata; class Actinopteri; order Salmoniformes; family Salmonidae; genus Salvelinus; species Salvelinus alpinus. The sequence continues at coordinate 1,299,964 of NC_092123.1, forward strand.
ACGTCTCTCCCATCCCTCCCTCCCTCCCTCCCTCCCTCCCTCCCTCCCTCCCTCCCTCCCTCCCTCCCTCCCTCCTTGCTCTCCTTGTGTTCCTGTCTCTTGTTTTCTACCCTACTGGGCACATAGATTAGTCTTTGATGAATGATGAAGAGTAGTCATATCTCTGGTTATTTTGACCATATAACATGTCAGTTATTTACCTTACGGATAACCTTCAACTTATTCAATTATACAACTTACACTCTCTTTCCTTCAATCTCTCCCTTCCCACCATCTCTCCCATAAAAAACTAAGCTTATTTCTCTTAACCTGTACAGTGTGACACTGGCTACTCAACCTGCGCATAAGTTATAAGGTATAATCTATTATTAATACAATTAGCATCTAATTAGCATATCACCACAGCTCATAACCGAGGTCAGTAATTGGTACTTAAATCAACACATCGTACCTTAATCATATTTAATTCATGAACAACGCCACTTAATATGCAATTAAGACCAATTTTAGCTTTGAAGCATTTCCAAGTAGATATTTCCCTGGTGTTCATGACTAACTGAATAAGGAGCATGCTGTGAAACAATGATTGGATATTGTATTGTTAAACAGAGGAGAAATATTTGAGAGCCACCATGTGTAAAGTCAGGGACCACTGGACATTCCACTTATCATCCTAGGACCTAGTGACTCCTACTCTATGACCATGTGATGTTGGCCTCTTAGTTAGTCCAGTGTTTTCCAACAATAGTCCTCTAGTACACCCAACAGTATACATTTCTATTGTAACCCTGGACGAGCACACCTGATACAACCTGTCAACTAATTATCAAGACCTCGATGCGTTGAATGAGGTGTGTTTGTCCAGGGCTACAACACAAATGTGTACTGTTGGGGGTTCTGAAGGACTGGAGTTGGAAAACACTGAGTTAGTCCATGGGCCAGCATTCTGTAGGCCTACCCCTCCTGGCCAACATTCAGTAATCCTACCCCTCCTGGTTAGCATTCAGTAGGCCAAACCCTCCTGGTTAGCATTCAGTAGGCATAACCCTCCTGGCCAGCATTCAGTAGTCCTACCCCTCCTGGCCAACATTCAGTAGTCCTACCCCTCCTGGCCAACATTCAGTAGTCCTACCCCTCCTGGCCAGCATTCTGTAGGCCTACCCCTCCTGGCCAACATTCAGTAATCCTACCCCTCCTGGTTAGCATTCAGTAGGCCAAACCCTCCTGGTTAGCATTCAGTAGGCATAACCCTCCTGGCCAGCATTCAGTAGTCCTACCCCTCCTGGCCAACATTCAGTAGTCCTACCCCTCCTGGCCAACATTCAGTAGTCCTACCCCTCCTGGCCAACATTCAGTAGTCCTACCCTCCTGGCCAACATTCAGTAGACTCTACCCCTCCTGGCCAACATTCAGTAGTCCTACCCTCATGGCCAACATTCAGTAGTCCTACCCCTCCTGGCCAACATTCAGTAGGCATAACCATCCTGGCCAACATTCAGTAGTCCTACCCTCCTGGCCAACATTCAGTAGTCCTACCCCTCCTGGCCAACATTCAGTAGTCCTACCCCTCTTGGCCAATATTTAGTAGTCCTACCCCTCCTGGCCAACATTCAGTAGTCCTAACCCTCCTGGCCAACACTCAGTAGTCCTACCCCTCCTTGCCAACACTCAGTAGTCCTACCCCTCCTGGCCAACATTCAGTAGTTCTACCCCTCCTGGCCAATATACAGTAGTCCTACCCTCCTGGCCAGCATTCAGTAGTCCTACCCCTCCTGGCCAACATTCAGTAGTCCTATCCCTCCTGGCCAACATTCAGTAGTCCTACCCTCCTGGCCAACATTCAGTAGTCCTAGCCTCATGGCCAACATTCAGTAGGCCTAACACTCCTGGCCAACATTCAGTAGTACTACCCTCCTGGCCAACATTCAGTAGTCCTACCCCTCCTGGCCAACATTCAGTAGTCCTACCCTCCTGGCCAACATTCAGTAGTCCTACTCCTCCTGGCCAACATTCAGTAGTCCTACCCTCCTGGCCAACATTCAGTGTCCTAGCCTCATGTCCAGCATTCAGTAGTTCTACCCCTCCTGGCCAACATTCAGTGTCCTAGCCTCATGGCCAGCATTCAGTAGTCCTACCCTCCTGGCCAACATTCAGTGTCCTAGCCTCATGGCCAGCATTCAGTAGTCCTACCCCTCCTGGCCAACATTCAGTAGTCCTACCCCTCCTGGCCAACATTCAGTAGTCCTACCCTCCTGGACAGCATTCAGCAGGCCTACCCCTCCTGGACAGCATTCAGTAGTCCTACCCCTCCTGGACAGCATTCAGCAGGCCTACCCCTCCTGGACAGCATTCAGCAGGCATACCCCTCCTGGACAGCATTCAGCAGGCCTACCCCTCCTGGACAGCATTCAGTGGGCCTACCCCTCCTGGACAGCATTCAGCAGGCCTACCCCTCCTGGACAGCATTCAGCAGGCATACCCCTCCTGGACAGCATTCAGTGGGCCTACCCCTCCTGGCCAACATTCAGTAGTCCTACCCTCCTGGCCAGCATTCAGTGGGCCTACCCCTCCTGGCCAACATTCAGTAGTCCTACCCCTCCTGTACAGCATTCAGTAGTCCTACCCTCCTGGCCAACATTCAGTAGTCCTACCCTCCTGGCCAACATTCAGTAGTCCTACCCCTCCTGGCCAACATTCAGTAGTCCTACCCTCCTGGCCAACATTCAGTAGTCCTACCCTCCTGGCCAACATTCAGTAGTCCTACCCCTCCTGGCCAGCATTCAGTAGTCCTACCCCTCCTGGCCAGCAAGAGATGCTGTTTTAGTGTCTCACCTGGATAAGGCTCCACCTTGTCCTCTAAGGCAGGGTTCTCCAACCCTGTTCCTGAAGAGCTACCCTCATGTAGGTTTTTGCTCCAACCCCAGTTGTAACTGACCTGATTCAGCTTATCAACCAGCTAATTATTAGAATCAGGTGTGCTAGATTAGGGTTGGAGTGAAAACCTACAGGACGGTCGCTCTCCAGGAACAGGGTTGGAGAGCCCTGGTCTAAGGGGAATCTTTGCTTACACCTATCTAATCATATCAGAGGGAGTAGTAGGGGCTAGGGGTTAGGGACAAGGGGTTGGTTTGGGATTGGACACGCCTCTCTCCCCTGCCCTCTGTCATTCCCTCCATCACCAATGATAACAAACCCTGGGTCTGCACAGACCAGAGGGTATGTTGGTTTGGAAAATCTGCTTTGTTAGCAATGCGTGTAGTGTGTTTGTGTGTGTGATCCGTTGTGTAAACAGGACTATTGGCTGGGTGGGGGTGTGCGGGTCGACAATGTGCTGAGTGCATGAGAACGGCAGATAAGGACAGTGTGTTTGTGGAATAGACAATAGCTGTTTGGAACCAGACAAGCATAGGGTGGATAGGATTGGATGTGTGTGTGTGTGTGCGTGTATGCGTGTGTGCATGTGTGCGTGTGTGTGTGCGCATGTGTGTGTGCGTGCGTGCGTGCGCGCGCGCGCGTGTGTGTGTGTGCATGTGTGCGTGTGTGCGCGTGCGTGTGTGTGTGTGTGTGTGTACAAGCGTAGGGCTAATAGGTGTAGACAGGGGAAGTTACTGATATAAAAACAACCAGATGGTGTATCTCTTACCAGCTCTCCTCCTCACCCTCCTCTCTCCCTTGCTTTCCCTTCTCTCTATCCAGTCCACTGGCCAAGGGAAGGTCTGGGCTAAGAAGAAGTAGACAATGTATGAAATATAAGCAGTCAATTTCCAAATTGCAGTTAATCAAGGATAGTTGTAATCACAGTGTAACTTTTTGGGGGGTTAAATTGACTCTACTGGGAGTTATGTTGACCCTCAGGGAAGTGATACGCTCCCTGGAGTTAGTGTTGCTAACTGGAGTTCATTAGGACGGCTCTGTTGCAGGTAGATTTTTCTGTGTTTTTGCATGTACAGTTGAAGTCGGAAGTTTACATACACTTTAGCCAAATACATTTGGACTCAGTTGATCACAATTCCTGACATTTAATCCTCGTAAGAATTCCCTGTCTTAAGTCAGTTAGGATCACCAATTTATTTTAAGAATGTGAAATGTCAGAATAATAGTAGAGAGAATGATTTACTTCAGCTTTTATTTCTTTCATCACATTCCCAGTGGCTCAGAAGTTTACATACACTCAATTAGTAGCATTGGTAGCATTGCCTTGAAGTTATTTAACTTGGATCAAACGTGTCGTGTAGCCTTCCACAAGCTTCCCACAATAAATTGGGTGAATTTTGGCCCATTCCTCCTGACAGAGCTGGTGTAACTGGGTCAGGTTTGTAGACCTCCTTGCTCGCACACGCTTTTTCAGTTCTGCCCACAAATTTTCTATGGGATTGAGGTCAGGGCTTTGTGATGGCCACTCCAATACCTTGACTTTGTTGTCCTTAAGCCATTTTGCCACAACTTTGGAAGTATGCTTGGGGTCATTGTCCATTTGGAAGACCCATTGCGACCAACCTTTAACTTCCTGACTGATGTCTTGAGATGTTGCTTCAAGATATCCACATAATTTTCCTCCCTCATGATGCCATCTATTTTGTGAAGTGCACCAGTCCCTCCTGCAGCAAAGCACCCCCACAACATGAGGCTGCCACCCCCAGGCTTCACGGTTGGGATGGTGTTCTTCAGCTTGCAAGCTTCCCCCTTTCTCCTCCATACATAACGATGGTCATTATGGCCAAACAGTTCTATTTTTGTTTCATCAGACCAGAGGACATTTCTCCAAAAAGTACGATCTTTGTCCCCATGTGCAGTTGCAAACCGTAGTCTGGCTTTTTTATGGCGGTTTTGGAGCAGTGGCTTCTTCCTTGCTGAGCGGCCTTTCAGGTTATGTCGATATAGGAGTCTTTTTACTGTGGATATAGATACTTTTGTACCTGTTTCCTCCAGCATCTTCACATGGTCCTTTGCTGTTGTTCTGGGATTGATTTGCACTTTTCACACCAAAGTACGTTCATCTCTAGGAGACAGAACGCGTCTCCTTCCTGAGCGGTATGACGGCTGCATGGTCCCATGGTGTGTCACGTTCCTGACCTTATTTTCCTTTGTTTAGCTTTGTTTAGTTGGTCAGGACGTGAGCTGGGTGGGCAGTCTATGTTATTTGTTTCTATGTTTAGGTTCATTGTTATTTAGCCTTATATGGTTCTCAATCAGGGGCAGGTGTTTGACGTTTCCTCTGATTGAGAACCATATTAAGGTAGGCTGTTCACACCGTTTGTTTGTGGGTGATTGTCTTCCGTGTCAGTGTATGTACCACACGGGACTGTTTCGTTTGTCTAGTCTGTTCCTGTTCGTGCGTTCTTCGTGTTCTGTAAGTTCTCATGTTCAGGTCGGTCTACGTCGTTTATTGTTTTGTAATTTCTCAAGTGTGCTTCGTGTTCGTCTTGTTTAAATAAATTCATCATGTATTCCACACAAGCTGCGTTTTGGTCCGAATCAGACGAGGAGGAGAACAATCGTTACATGGTGTTTATACTTGCGTACTATTGTTTGTACAGATTACCGTGGTACCTTCAGGCATTTGGAAATTGCTCCCAAGGATGAACCAGACTTGTGGAGGTCATCCACAGGTACACCTCCAATTGACTCAAATGATGTCAATTAGCCTATCAGAAGCTTCTAAAGCCATGACATACTTTTCTAAGCTGTTTAAAGGCACAGTCAACTTAGTGTATGTAAACTTCTGACCCACTGGAATTGTGATACAGTGAACTATAAATGAAATAATCTGTCTGTAAACAATTGTTGGAAAATTACTTGTGTCATGCACATAGTAGATGTCCTAACCGACTTGTTAACAAGAAATTTGTGGAGTGGTTGAAAAATGAGTTTTAATGACTCCAACCTAAGAGTATTTAAACTTCCGACTTCAACTGTACATTGATTGTTTTTGATCTTATGCTAAACAAAGATAAGAAACATATATTTTTTTTACTTATCCAATCTGTATGTGGTTGGATTTATAGCAACAGTTATTGAGATTGTTATTCCAGTTTACATGGTATTCTGACAGGTATTTTAAATGCAAGTTGTGAGTGATGTAAAAGTGCAGGATATCCTCCTGCATGCTGGCTTCCAACAGATTGGATATCACATTGCAAATCACCATAATATGACACATTAAGAAATATTCATATAAGGCTTTACACCCTTAAAACTCAAAGGAAGTCAACTGAAAGAGGAATGTAATTCAAAACAGCACAGAAAGGTGTAAAATGGTGTAACGTTTGTCGTATGGAGGAAGAGAGGAGGACCAAGGCGCAGCGTGAAAAGTATCCATTTTAATAGAATACGTTAAACAAACAAACAAAATAACGATAAACGAGAATAACACGAAACGAAACAGTTCTGTCTGGTGCAGACACACAAAGACTGAAAATAACCACCCACAAAACCCAACAGAAAACAGGCTACCTAAATATGGTTCCCAATCAGGGACAACGATTGACAACTGCCTCTGATTGAGAACCATATCAGGCCAAACACAGAAAACCAACACAGAAATAGAAAACATAGATTACCCACCCAACTCACACCCTGACCACACTAAAACAAAGAAAATACTAAAGAACTATGGTCAGAACGTGACAAATGGCAAGCGAGTTGATTTAAAAACAACAACAAAAAATGATAATTGGAGTTAAACTCCAATATTTACTCCATTTAGTGTCATTTTAATTCCAAAAGTATCAACACCATGACCAGAGTAGTTTTAACAAAAAATGGGGGTGGGACCATATAAACCCCAAATTAGATTTACATTTGACTCCATAAGAGTTGAATACCCTCTTGGTGATTTTACTGTGGGTTATCTTTAAGTTGTGTAAAAGATACCATTCCATTTCCGCTCCTCTCCTTTTCTCGTAATTCATAAGAAAACAAAGTAACCTTTACTAATTACGGTGAAGAAATGACTAAGGACACATCATGTTGCTCCATATCCTATATCTCCAGTATTTGCGCGTCAGTCAATAGAGTCCCCTATAAGTTGAACTGATCTTGTTCAGACAGTAATCGATGCTGCTACATAATGAATACATACATTGATAATGAGATTTCATCAGCTACCGGTGACTCTGTGTGTGTATGCGCACACACACACACACACACACACACACACACACACACACACACACACACACACACACACACACACACACACACACACACACACACACACACACACACACACACACACACACACTGGTCTCAGTTATTACCGGGTATAAGAGCTCCACCACATTCCCATAAAAACAAGGCTCGAAGCATAAATTATCTAACAATATTACAGAAGTGTAATATTTCCACTAGTGCCAAAATACATTAACCGAAGGGTTAGAGTTTCCCCACAAGGCTTAAACACACACACACACACACACACACACACACACACACGCACACACACACACACACACACACACACACACACACACACACACACACACACACACACACACACACACACACACACACACACACACACACACACACACACACA
>NC_092123.1:1675000-1682500 GCF_045679555.1 Salvelinus alpinus
CACACACACACACACACACACACACTCACAAGAAGAGATGATATAAGTTGATTTGTGTTTCCCGTCAAAAGCCTTTAGCCAGGAGATTACCGGAAGAGGAGGGGAGGTATTCATTGTATAGCACACGCATGTGTGTGTGTGTGTGTGTGTGTTAGTGTGTAACTTACATAGATGCTGTCCTTCTGGTAGCGCTGGTAGAGGTTGTGCATGATGGCAGCTTCGTGTAGTTCTGCCAGAGTGGACATGTCCTCCACTCCATCTATACTGGACTGATGCATAGCATACACTCTCTCTCTAGTCACCTCAGCCTGCTGGAGATACAACACCTAGAGAGGAGGGGGGGGGGGGGAGAGAGAGGAGTGGAGAGAGAGAGGGGAGGGGGAGAGAGAGAGAGAGAGAGAGGAGGAGGGAGTGAGAGAAAAAGAGGAGGGGGGAGAGAGAGAGAGAGAGAGAGAGAGAGAGAGAGAGAGAGAGAGAGAGAGAGAGAGAGAGAGGAGGGGGAGAGAGAGAGAGAGAGGAGGAGAGAGTGAGAGAAAGAGAGGAGGGGGAGAGAGAGAGAGAGAGAGAGAGAGAGAGAGAGAGAGAGAGAGAGAGAGAGAGAGAGAGAGAGAGAGAGAGGGGATACATATTACAGATGCAAAGGTAAATATTGCACAGTTGGAGTTAATGACATTTAGTCTCATTTAAATTCAATTGCAATTCATGAATTGAGAAAGAGAGGTATTTTCAGTTCTTGCAATTCCTTGAACAGGAAATGATCACCACTGGTGTATTGAGGGTGTGTTGCTATGGCACTTCTACTAGTGTATTGAGGGTGTGTTGCTATGGCCCTTCCACTGGTGTATTGAGGGTGTGTTGCTAAGGCCCTTCCAATGGTGTATTGAGGGTGTGTTGCTATGGCCCTTCTACTGGTGTATTGAGGGTGTGTTGCTAAGGCCCTTCCACTGGTGTATTGAGGGTGTGTTGCTAAGGCCCTTCCACTGGTCTATTGAGGGTGTGTTGCTAAGACCCTTCCAATGGTGTATTGAGGGTGTGTTGCTATGGCCCTTCCACTGGTGTATTGAGGGTGTGTTGCTAAGGCCCTTCCTATGGTGTATTGAGGGTGTGTTGCTAAGGCCCTTCCACTGGTGTATTGAGGGTGTGTTGCTAAGGCCCTTCCACTGGTGTATTGAGGGTGTGTTGCTAAGGCCCTTCCACTGGTGTATTGAGGGTGTGTTGCTAAGGCCCTTCCACTGGTGTATTGAGGGTGTGTTGCTAAGGCCCTTCCAATGGTGTATTGAGGGTGTGTTGCTATGGCCCTTCTACTGGTGTATTGAGGGTGTGTTGCTAAGGCCCTTCCACTGGTGTATTGAGGGTGTGTTGCTAAGGCCCTTCCACTGGTCTATTGAGGGTGTGTTGCTAAGACCCTTCCAATGGTGTATTGAGGGTGTGTTGCTATGGCCCTTCCACTGGTGTATTGAGGGTGTGTTGCTAAGGCCCTTCCTATGGTGTATTGAGGGTGTGTTGCTAAGGCCCTTCCACTGGTGTATTGAGGGTGTGTTGCTAAGGCCCTTCCACTGGTGTATTGAGGGTGTGTTGCTAAGGCCCTTCCACTGGTGTATTGAGGGTGTGTTGCTAAGGCCCTTCCACTGGTGTATTGAGGGTGTGTTGCTAAGGCCCTTCCACTGGTGTATTGAGGGTGTGTTGCTAAGGCCCTTCCTATGGTGTATTGAGGGTGTGTTTCTAAGGCCCTTCCACTGGTGTATTGAGGGTGTGTTGCTAAGGCCCTTCCACTGGTGTATTGAGTGTGTGTTTCTAAGGCCCTTCCACTGGTTTATTGTTGTTGCGTTGGCTCATAGTACAATGGGTTGGTAAATACCCATGTATACCATGTCCTTAACACAGACACAGAGAGATGAGCAGACTAGTTTCTCTTTTCAGGGACATTACGATGCAACAAATACATCTGTCCCCCTGCTTCTCCTTCTATAGACATTCTACACCCTCTCATTCACTTCTCATTCTTTGACCTGTTCTGTACCCTGCCATTACATCTGTCCCCCTGCTTCTCCTTCTATAGACATTCTACACCCTCTCATTCACTTCTCATTCTTTGACCTGTTCTGAACCCCGCCATTACATCTGCCACCCTGTGCATGTCACTAATAAACTAAACTAATCTCATTTCATCTACACTATATATACAAAAGTATGAACACCCCTTCAAATGAGTGGATTCGGCTATTTCAGCCACACCCGTTGCTGACCTGTATAAAATCGAGCACACAGCCATGTAATCTCCATAGACAAACCTTGACACTAAAATGACCTTACTGAAGAGCTCAGTGACTTTCAACGTGGCACCATCATAGGATGCCCCTTTCCAACAAGTCAGTTCGTCAAATTCCTGCCCTGCTAGAGCTGCCCCGGTCAACTGTAAGTGCTGTTATTGTAAAGTAGAAGGAGCAACAACGGCTTAGCCGCGAAGTGGTAGGCCACACAAGCTCACAGAACGGGACCGCCGAGTGCACAAGACCTGTTGGTCAGGTGCTTCATGAAATGGGTTTCCATGGCTGAGCAGCTGTACACAAGCCTAAGATCACCATGCACAATGCCAAGCGTCGGCTGGAGTGGTGTATTGCTCGCCGCCATTGGACTCTGGAGCAGTAGAAACGTGTTCTCTGGAGTGATGAATCACGCTTCACCGTCTGGCAGTACGACAGCTGAGGGGCTGTTTTTCATGGTTCAGGCTAGGCACCTTAGTTCCAGTGAAGGGAAATCTTAAAGCTACCGCATACAATGACCTTCTAGATGATTCTGTGCTTCCAACTTTGTGGTAACAGTTTGGGGAAGGTCCTTTCCTGTTTCAGCATGACGATGCACAAAGCGAGGTTCAAATGGTATGTCGAGATCAATGTGGAAGAACTTGACTGGCCTGTACAGAGTGCTGACCTCAACCCCATAGAACACCTTTGGGCTGAATTGGAACGCTGACTGCAAGCCAGGCCTAATCGCCCAACATCAGGGGGACCAACTCCATATTAATGCCCATGATTTTGGAATGAGATGAGCAGGTGTCCACTTACTTTTGGTCATGTAGTGTTATCTCTCTCTCTCTCTCTCTCTCTCTCTCTCTCTCTCTCTCTCTCTCTCTCTCTCTCTCTCTCTCTTTCTTTCTTTCTCTCTCTCTCTTTCTTTCTTTCTTTCTCTCTCTCTCTCTCTCTCTCTCTCTCTCTCTCTCTCTCTCTCTCTCCTCTCTCTCTCTCTCTCTCTCTCTTTCCTTCTGCATGTGAAAGAGCCAAGCCCCCACATCTATGTCATCAGTTTCCATGGCAACTGGAGAGAAGAGGGGAAGGGAGCGGAAAAGAAGAAGAGACCGAAGCAAGGAGAGAGAGATCATTTTCTCCAGGATGCCTGGTCTGGTAGGCCATGTACACCTACCAGTCCTTTCATCTAACAGTGGTCATGTTTGACATGTTATTTCCATGAAAAGCTCCTTCATTCATTCCACGGATGGCTGACGTCTCATCTGACAATAGAAGTAGAGTCCTATAGAATCCCAGGATGTTCATATGGCAACTCAGTTGGTTTCCAGACGTCTGGTTGGTATTTGAAGGGGATTGTACAGTGTCCAGTCTGAGGTGGATGCAGTCATAGGGAACAATCATACCCTGAGTGTGTGTGTGTGTGTGTGTGTGTGTGTGTGTGTGTGTGTGTGTGTGTGTGTGTGTGTGTGTGTGTGTGTGTGTGTGTGTGAAACTGGCTCAAATTAAGATCCAACATCTGTAGACACAAAGGTATGCACAGACGCACACAATTAGTTCCTCAGTGGAGGTCCTGACACATGGTACTTACGTTAAGTGTACGACTGTGACTTCCCATGTCCCATATCTATTTATCTATTCACTCTCTTTATACAAGCCATAGAGGTCAGCACAGCCACACACACACACACACACACACACACACACACACACACACACACACACACACACACACACACACACACACACACACACACACACACACACACACACACACACACACACACACACTCCATAGCCTTCTGTCCTCCCCTCATCTCTCTCCATATCTCTCTGTCCTCCCCTCATCTCTCTCCATATCTCTCTGTCCTCCCCTCATCTCTCTCCATATCTCTCTGTCATCCCCTCATCTCTCTCCATATCTCTCTGTCCTCCCCTCATCTCTCTCCATATATCTCTGTCCTCCCCTCATCTCTCTCCATATCTCTCTGTCCTCCCCTCATCTCTCTCCATATCTCTCTGTCCTCCCCTCATCTCTCTCCATATCTCTCTGTCATCCCCTCATCTCTCTCCATATCTCTCTGTCCTCCCCTCATCTCTCTCCATATCTCTCTGTCCTCCCCTCATCTCTCTCCATATCTCTCTGTCCTCCCCTCATCTCTCTCCATATCTCTCTGTCCTCCCCTCATCTCTCTCCATATATCTATGTCATCCCCTCATCTCTCTCCATATCTCTCTGTCCTCCCCTCATCTCTCTCCATATCTCTCTGTCCTTCCCACATCTCTCTCCATATCTCTCTGTCCTCCCCTCATCTCTCTCCATATCTCTCTGTCCTCCCCTCATCTCTCTCCATATCTCTCTGTCCTCCCCTCATCTCTCTCCATATATCTATGTCATCCCCTCATCTCTCTCCATATCTCTCTGTCCTCCCCTCATCTCTCTCCATATCTCTCTGTCCTCCCCTCATCTCTCTCCATATATCTATGTCATCCCCTCATCTCTCTCCATATCTCTCTGTCCTCCCCACATCTCTCTCCATATCTCTCTGTCATCCTCTCATCTCTCTCCATATCTCTCTGTCATCCTCTCATCTCTCTCCATATCTCTCTGTCCTCCCCACATCTCTCTCCATATCTCTCTGTCCTTCCCACATCTCTCTCCATATCTCTCTGTCCTCCCCTCATCTCTCTCCATATCTCTCTGTCCTTCCCACATCTCTCTCCATATCTCTCTGTCCTCGCCACATCTCTCTCCATATCTCTCTGTCCTTCCCACATCTCTCTCCATATCTCTCTGTCCTCCTCTCATCTCTCTCCATATCTCTCTGTCCTTCCCACATCTCTCCCCACATATCTCTGTGATCCCCTCATCTCTCTCCATATCTCTCTGTCCTCCCCTCATCTCTCTCCATATCTCTCTGTCCTCCCCTCATCTCTCTCCATATATCTCTGTCCTCCCCACATCTCTCTCCATATCTCTCTGTCCTCCCCTCATCTCTCTCCATATCTCTCTGTCCTCCCCACATCTCTCTCCATATCTCTCTGTCCTCCCCTCATCTCTCTCCATATCTCTCTGTCCTTCCCACATCTCTCTCCATATCTCTCTGTCCTCCCCTCATCTCTCTCCATATATCTCTGTCCTCCCCTCATCTCTCTCCATATATCTCTGTCCTCCCCTCATCTCTCTCCATATCTCTCTGTCCTTCCCACATCTCTCTCCATATCTCTCTGTCCTCCCCTCATCTCTCTCCATATATCTCTGTCCTCCCCTCATCTCTCTCCATATCTCTCTGTCCTCCCCTCATCTCTCTCCATATATCTCTGTCCTCCCCTCATCTCTCTCCATATCTCTCTGTCCTTCCCACATCTCTCTCCATATCTCTCTGTCCTCGCCACATCTCTCTCCATATCTCTCTGTCCTCGCCACATCTCTCTCCATATCTCTCTGTCCTTCCCACATCTCTCTCCATATCTCTCTGTCCTTCCCACATCTCTCTCCATATATCTCTGTCCTGCCCTCATCTCTCTCCATATCTCTCTGTCCTGCCCTCATCTCTCTCATCTTATTTTCCTGTCTTCATCCCTATAATCTTTATATATCCATGTCTCTACCCCTCCCGTTTTCCTCTTCTTCCCAGCATGGGAGAGGAACGCCTCTGTGTGAGCCTTATGTGTGTGTGTGTATGAGAGAGAAATGCTTGTCCATGTGTTGTTTTATGGGTTCACACGCATGTTATTCATGGCTCACACAGCTGCATACATATGGAGATAACACACACACACACACACACACACACACACACACACACACACACACACACACACACACACACACACACACACACACACACACACACACACACACACACACACACACACACACACACACACAGAGCAAACCCAGCTTGTAGAAATTGTGTGTCGGGAGGTAGTAGTGTAATGCCACATCACCAAACCTTTTACATTCAATATCTCTCTCCCTCTCTGTCTGTCTCTCTGTCTGTCTCTCTCTCTCTCTCCCCCCTCTCTGTCTGTCTGTGTCTCTCTCTCTCTCTCTCTCTCTCTCTCTCTCTCTCTCTCTCTCTCTCTCTCTCTCTCTCTCTCTCTCTGTCTCTCCCCTCTCTGTCTATGTCTCTCTTTCTCTCTCTCTTTCTCCCTCTCTGTCTCTCTCTCTCTCTCTGTCTCTCCCCCTCTCTGTCTGTCTGTCTCGCTCTCTCTCTTGCTGTCTCTCCCCATCTCTGTCTGTCTCTCTCTCTGTCTCTCCCCTCTGTCTGTCTTCCTCTCTCTCTCTCTCTGTCTCTCTCTCTGTCTCTCCCCCTCTCTGTCTCTCTCTCTGTCTCTCCCCCTCTCTGTCTGTCTCTCTCTTTCTGTCTGTCTCTCTCTTTCTCTCTGTCTCTACCCTCTCTGTCTGTCTCTCTCTTTCTCTCTGTCTCTCCCCTCTCTGTCTGTCTCTCTCTTTCTCTCTGTCTCTCCCCTCTCTGTCTGTCTCTCTCTTTCTCTCTGTCTCTCCCCTCTCTGTCTCTCTCACGCTCTAATATAGGATTATATGGTCTTACTGGGAAGAGTAAAGTAGTAAAGTGACTAATTCCATCAGATAACTGGATTGGCTTCCATCTCTGTGTCTGTGAGAACATCACACTGGATAACATAGAGAGAGAGGGAGGGAAGACACACACACACACACCACACACACACACACACACACACACACACACACACACACACACACACACACACACACACACACACACACACACACACACACACACACACACACACACACACACACACACACACACACACACACACACACACACACGCTATACTAGTAATTGTGTGTCACATTGATTTGTTGGTCATTACGCAGGAAGATCAATGCACTCTAAATGTGTGTGTATGTGTGTGTGTATGTGTGTGTGTGTACTACGTGTGCATGTGCATACGAGGGGGTACTGCTCAGTCACTACAAAGAGTATCCTCGACACACACACACACACACACTCGAGAGGGCCGCTTTCACAGATTATACTAGTCTATTAGCTTCGGCTAAATCTCTTCCCTCTTCTCTCTCTCACTATATTCTTCTAGAAATCCACTCTCTCCCCTCTTCTCTCTCTCCCCCTTTATCTCTCTTCTTCTCTATCTCTCTCTTCTCCCTCTCTCTCTCTTCTACCTCTCTCCCCCTTCCTCCCTTCCTCTCTTCTTCCCCTCTCTCCTCCCTCTATCTCTCTTCTCCCTCTCTCTCTCTTCCCCCCCC
>NC_092123.1:1687500-1695000 GCF_045679555.1 Salvelinus alpinus
AATTGTTTTAGCAACAGATGGCCCAGTCCCCTTGATAACCCCCTACTCCTGCATGACAACACACACACACCGTAAGAGAGAGATAGAGAGATACTTGTCCTCTGTAGTAGAGAGGTAGGGAGAGAGAGAAGGAGAGAGATACTTGTCCTCTGTAGTAGAGAGGTAGGGAGAGAGAGAAGGAGAGAGATACTTGTCCTCTGTAGTAGAGAGGTAGGGAGAGAGAAGGAGAGAGATACTTGTCCTCTGTAGTAGAGAGGTAGGGAGAGAGAGAGGAGAGAGATACTTGTCATCTGTAGTAGAGAGGTAGGGAGAGAGAGAAGGAGAGAGATACTTGTCCTCTGTAGTAGAGAGGTAGGGAGAGAGAGAAGGAGAGAGATACGTGTCCTCTGTAGTAGAGAGGTAGGGAGAGAGAGAAGGAGAGAGATACTTGTCCTCTGTAGTAGAGAGGTAGGGAGAGAGAGAAGGAGAGAGATACTTGTCCTCTGTAGTAGAGAGGTAGGGAGAGAGAGAAGGAGAGAGATACTTGTCCTCTGTAGTAAAGAGGTAGGGAGAGAGAGAACGAGAGAGATACTTGTCCTCTGTAGTAGAGAGGTAGGGAGAGAGAGAAGGAGAGAGATACTTGTCCTCTGTAGTAGAGAGGTAGGGAGAGAGAGAAGGAGCGAGATACTTGTCCTCTGTAGTAGAGAGGTAGGGAGAGAGAGAAGGAGAGAGATACGTGTCCTCTGTAGTAGAGAGGTGGGGAGAGAGAGAATGAGAGAGATACTTGTCCTCTGTAGTAGAGAGGTAGGGAGAGAGAGAACGAGAGAGATACTTGTCCTCTGTAGTAGAGAGGTAGGGAGAGAGAGTAGGAGAGAGATACTTGTCCTCTGTAGTAGAGAGGTAGGGAGAGAGAGAAGGAGAGAGATACGTGTCCTCTGTAGTAGAGAGGTAGGGAGAAAGAGAAGGAGAGAGATACGTGTCCTCTGTAGTAGAGAGGTAGGGAGAGAGAGAAGGAGAGAGATACGTGTCCTCTGTAGTAGAGAGGTAGGGAGAGAGAGAAGGAGAGAGATACTTGTCCTCTGTAGTAGAGAGGTAGGGAGAGAGAGAAGGAGAGAGATACTTGTCCTCTGTAGTAGAGAGGTAGGGAGAGAGAGAAGGAGAGAGATACGTGTCCTCTGTAGTAGAGAGGTAGGGAGAAAGAGAAGGAGAGAGATACGTGTCCTCTGTAGTAGAGAGGTAGGGAGAGAGAGAAGGAGAGAGATACGTGTCCTCTGTAGTAGAGAGGTAGGGAGAGAGAGAAGGAGAGAGATACTTGTCCTCTGTAGTAGAGAGGTAGGGAGAGAGAGAAGGAGAGAGATACTTGTCCTCTGTAGTAGAGAGGTAGGGAGAGAGAGAAGGAGAGAGATACTTGTCCTCTGTAGTAGAGAGGTAGGGAGAGAGAAGGAGAGAAGTGGGGGGTAAAGAAAGAGAGACAGGGTGATAGATGTGGTGAAAGAGAGACAGGGTGATAGAGGTGGAGAAAGAGGAAGTGTCTTATATTTATTCTGTCCCTCCAACACAAAGCTCCCTTTCAGCCAGTCAGTGACCTCTAACCCCTGACCCCTACACTACCCCAACACAGGGGGGAGTACTGTATTACAAAGGAGGTAAGCGGGTGAAGAGGGGAAGAGGAAAGGGTAGAGGGAAGTTAAAGGGGAACTACTGTACTACATGTGAAGGAGGTGAGGGTGAGGGAGGGGTGAGGGAGGTATAGAAGGGGTGGGTAGGTAGGGGGTGAGAGAATGTGGACCCTGAAAAATCAAGGATACCTGAGGTGCGTTCAGTTCGCTTGAACATTTGCTACGTTGCGGAGCGGTTTGTACTGAACGACACGTTTCCCCAAAACGTTCTTGTAGGTACTTGAACAGACTTTGAGGTACGTTTGCTCCCGTTTCACGGGTGTGGCTTGAAGAAATGTGTGAAGTATTGTAAGGGCAGTGGCCATGGTGACAGCGTTTCCCAAACCACAACCAATGACTGTATATATGTCCACAACCCTCCCCGTTTTTCAACTCGTCGTTCAGTAAAGCAACGGTTCGGTTCAATTGAATGTTCCAGAACGTAAAAACATACTGAACGCAGCCCAGATGTACACATCTGAAAGAAGAGTGAGAGGAAGAGGAGGAGAAGAGACTTATTGTTTTAGCAACAGATGGCCCACAGCCCCCGGCAACCCCCTACTCCCGCATGACAACACACACACCTACACACACTCCTGACAAAGGCTGTGGAGTTAACCAGGCAGAAAACACACCCAGCTGGGTAGCTCGGGGTAGAACTGCAGGGCGAAGAGTGTCGCTCCTGTACTGTGAGGTGAACACCCAGGGCCAGTGCCAAATACACACACACTCTGTGAGGTCTATATGTGATAGGTATATATTTTATCACTAGGTACAGTTACTGTTGATTACATGTACAATGGGGGTCTGAAATGATTGACAGCCTGCATTCTTATTTCGACACCAAACCCACCACTGGTGTGCGTGGCCAAAGAGCTCTTTTCATGTCATCTTACCAAAACACCGGTTCCAATCCAAGTGGCAATTTCACTTAGCCAACTCCAGGTGTTCACATTTGATGACATGAACATGAAGGTCTTTGGTCTTTGGCGTCTAAATGAGAAGTCATAAGCAGAACAGAACCCCATACCTACTGTAAAATATGGTGGTGGATCTTTGATGTTATGGGGCTATTTGGTTTCCACTGGTCCTGGGGCCCTTGTTAAGGTCAACGGCATCATGAACTTTACCCAGTACCAGGACATTTTAGTCAGAAACCTGGTTGCCTCTGCCAGGAGGCTGAAACTTGGCCGCAAGTGGATCTTCCAGCAAGACGATAACCCCAAGCACACATCAAAATCCACAAAGAAATGGTTAAATGGCCACAAAATCAAGATTTTGCAATGGCCATCTCAGTCTCGGGACTTGAAACCCATTGAAGAGGGCAGTCCATAAGCGCAGACGAAGGACATCAAGGATCTGGAAGGAATCTGTATGGAGGACTGGTCTCAGATCCCTCCCAATATGTTCTCTAACTCATAAAACATGTGAGAAAGAGGCTCAGTGATGTTATCATCACAAGGTGGGGTATTAAAAGGTATTGAAAACAAAAGGTGTCAATAATTTTGACCTTTTGGAGAATCGTTTTTATTCCTTGTTAAACAAAATCTCTTTCTCTGAAAGTTTTTATTAGTAGAAAATAATAGAATTTCCCACTTTTTTAGGAGCATACATTATAGCTCAGTGTTTGAATGATCTATTTTATACACTCCTTGAAAAAAGGTGCTATCTAGAACCTGAAAGAGTTATTCAGCTGTCCCCATAAGAGAACCCTTTGAAGAACCCTTTTGGTTCCAGGTAGAACCCAAAAGGGTTCTTTTTTCTTTTTCTATCAAGGGTGCTCATAATCACTGTAGGGGATGTATACAGGAGGAGAGGCCATGTTTTATTCCTCCCTTCACTCCTACTTCATTCTCCATCACTCTCCTTCATTATCTTTCCTCCTTCTACATTCCCTCTCTTCTTCTCTCTCCTTCCTTGTCTCTATCTCTCTCTCTCTCTGCTGCAGATCGATGTGATGTGTTTAAGGGTTGAACTCTAGAGGGGAGGGATGGGGAGAAGGAGAAGGAGAAGGAGAAGGAGAGGGAGATGGAGAAGGAGAGGGAGATGGAGACGGAGAAAGGAGGTTCCCCAACTGCCTATTACCAGACTCCATACAGACACGGATGACTGTGCATTTCAACACATACCTACCGACACAGACACAGACACACACACACACACACACAACCCCCCCCCCCCCCCCCCCCCCCCCCAGGGTGTCTGGTTGTCAACCAACTCCCCCTCCTCAATATCTCTCCATTAAACCTCAATCAATCCCACCCGACCTCTCACCTTTCACCCCTGGCTACCTGTGACTTACACACTGCCCAATGATTGACAGGGCGGCATTGAATATTCCTTCAACCATGTATATAAAACCGTATGCACTGTAATCCCATAGTAATATTTAGATTGTCATGTAGTATGTGGTTAATGCAGTGTCTAATGTCTAACGTTGAGGCATCGTGACATACTGGTAAATGACTGATGGATGAGTAATAACCACAAACGAGCATTTATAGACCGTTAGGTCTGCCATCTCCTCATCTCTCTGTATAGTGACATTTACATTAGGCTACTCCTCTGGCATCTTGTGCAACACACACACACACACACACTAGTGCACTTGTCACAGATTGGGGATCATTGTGTGTCACTGTGTGTGTCATCGAGTGTGTGAGTGTGTGATTGTGTGTCTGTCTATGAGCCAATAAAGTAGCTGTTTCTGCTCAGGCGATCACATAGACAGCTGTCCCATTTGAGTGAGGCACCACCCTGAAGACAGCCTCTGGTCAGGACCCCTCCCTTTCAGGACCACTCACACTCCACCATACACACGCACACACACACACACACACACACACACACACACACACACACACACACACACACACACACACACACACACACACACACACACACACCTGTGTACACACACACCTGTGTACACACACACACACACACACACACACACACACACACACACACACACACACACACACACACACACACACACACACACACACACACACACACACACACACACAACCTGTGTACACACACACACACACACTATCAACCTCATCATAAACACACACTCAGTCAGTAGTAATCTACTAACTGCAGTGACTAATATTGTCTTAAAGTTGTACATGTTGACATATCAGAGGCCACATCTGACTCAGAGAAATGTATAAACCTAGGTGACTGAGTGACATAAAGAGGGGGATGAGAGAGACAGCAGAGGGAAGGGGGGGAAGGAGAGAGAGAGGTGTAATCACACCATCTCAGGAACAGTTCACATCTGACAGTCTTTCAGCTTCTGGGGGGAGGGAGGGAATTAAGGGGAGAAAGAAGGGAGGGAGAAAAAGAAAGGAGAATGGGAGAGCAGGAGAAGGGGATGGATGGAGTGTGGGAGAGAGAGAAAAAGAGGGAGACAGAGAGAGATGTGGAGGAGGGAGAAGACAGAAGGAGAGGGAATATAAATAAATCAGACATCAGCTAAGGGACGACAGGCCAAAGAAAAGAGAGGAAGAGAAGGAGGAGACGGAGGAAGAGGGGGAAATGTCAGACTTCCTAGAGAGACTCAGGGTCAGGGGTGAATGAGAAAGGCTGGACTTCTGTGTGTGTATGTGTGTGTGTGTGTGTGTGTATGTGTGTGTGCGTGTGTGTGTGTGTGTGTATGTGTGTGTATGTGTGTGTGTGTGTGTGTGTGTGTATGTGTGTGTGCGTGTGAGAGTGATTTAGGACATCCTCTTAACGCTGCAACAGAAAAATGAACTACAACCACATAAATAAGGACTGGACATGTAATAAACTCACAGACCTGCAGCCTCTCTCTCTCTCTCTTTCCCTCCACCCCTCTTTCCCTCTCTCTTCACTGAAATATCTATTGGTAAGAGGAGAGAAGACAGGGGGTGTAACTCTATAGGTCATGGGGTCGTTGTGACGATAAGGGGTTTAATCAGGTGAGGAGGAGGAGCATATGCTTACCGTAGCAACCTCAGAGAGACAGCTGTAGATTGATTCTTGTCTCCTCTTATAACCTTGAACTCTCTCTCGCTCTCTCTCGCTCCCTCTTTCTCGCTCGCTCTCTCTCGCTCCCTCTCTCCCTCTCTCTCGCTCCCTCTCTCTCCCTCTCTCTCTCTCGCTCTCTCTCTCGCGCTCCCTCTCTCTCGCTCTCTCGTTCTCTCTCTCGCTCCCTCTCTCTCCTTCTCTCTCCCTCTCTCACTCTCTCTCGCTCCCTTTCTCTCGCTTCCTCTCCCTCTCTCTCCCTCTCCCTCCCTCTCCCTCTCTCTCCCTCTCTCTGCAGTAACATTCCATTAAAGGTGATAATACAATCATCAAGGTGATGGACTCAGCAGATTATGGGTGTTGGGCAGGAGCGGTGTGTGTGTGTGTGTGTGTGTGTGTGTGTGTGTGTGTGTGTGTGTGTGTGTGTGTGTGTGTGTGTGTGTGTGTGTGTGTGTGTGTGTGTGTGTGTGTGTGTGTGTGTGTGTGTGTGTGTGTGTGTGTGTGTGTGTGTGTGTGTGTGTTGTCACGGAGCTGACACCTGCCCAATACACCAAACACTAGGAACACCTTCCTAATACTGAGGTGTCCTCAGAACTTCCTCAATTCATCAGGACATGGACTCTACAAGGTGTCGAAAGTGTTCCACAGGGATGCTGGCCCATGTTGACTACAATGCTTCCCACAGTTATGTCAAGTTGGCTGGATGTTCTTTGGGTGGTGGACCATTCTTGATACACATGGAAAAACTGTTGAGTGTGAAAAACCCAGCAGCGTTGCAGTTCTTGACACAAACCGGTGCACCTGGCACCTACTACCATACCCCGTTCAAAGGCACTGAAATATTTTGTCTTACCCGTTCACCCTCTGAATGGCACACATACACAATCCATGTGTTATTGTCTCAAGGCTTAATTAAAAATACTTCATTAGCATGTCTCCTCCTCTACACCGATTGAAGTGGATTTAACAAGTGACATCAATAAGGGATCATAGCTTTCACCTGGATTCACCTGGTCAGTCTATGTCAAGGAAAGAGCAGGTGTTTTTAATGTTTTGTACAGTCAGTGTATAAGTCACATCTGGCCAGTAGGGTTCCACTGGTACTAAACACACCTAGTTATGATTAGTATAATGACTTCTATTTGCGTATTCAGTGCAGTTCAGGTTATTTAAAGCTGGAGCTCCTTTCTGTCCCTTGTGTCTCAGAACACATTAATGATTCATCTGAGTTTAAACAGTTCTGAACCAGTTAAAACACACTATTGCAAATTAGACCCCATCACACACAGAGAGGCAGCAGAGTGGCGGATTAACCTGGGTGTGTATTGTGTACATGAGTGTATGCGTGTGTGCATGCGTGTGTGTGTGTGTGTATGCGTGTGTGCATGCGTGTGTGTGTGTGTGTGTGTGTGTATTCAAGCCTAATTTCGAGCAGTTGGCTAATTATCACATACTCTCTGATCTTGGATTAAACTACAGTCAAACCCCAGCAACGCCATGGCAACCAGACGTTGCCATGGATACAGCAAAATAATAAATAAGCAGCACAGGAAAGGAGGTGTAAAATAGCCTACTATATGGGATAACAACAACATATCTAACCCTTTACATTTTAGCATCTTCAGGTTGCTGGGAGATGGTGTTCTTGGTGAGAAAACAGCTAAGGACGCTGGGAGTTGGTGTTTTTAGTGAGTGTGAAAGATAGCTGTAAAGATGGAGAACTACTCCCATGCCTATAGACAGAGAGAGGGGAGAGAGGAGAGAGAGAGAGAGAGGGGATAGAGAGAGAGAGGGGATAGAGAGAGAGAGAGAGAGAGAGAGAGAGAGAGAGAGAGAGAGAGAGAGAGAGAGAGAGAGAGAGAGAGGA